>NC_143190.1:30017500-30052500 GCF_051530095.1 Phoenix dactylifera
CTCGGTACTGGAGCTGGAGTCGACTCGGCACTGTAGCGCTGAAAACTGCTTTCTGTCCTGATTGAGAGTGAGTTGGCTCAAATAGTAGGAGTCGGCTCGACACTGTAGCTGGAGTCGGCTCGGCACTGTAGTTGGAGTCGGCTCGAGCACTGTAGCATTGTGCCATGGTACTCCAAAATGCTATTGTCGACTCGAGAACTGTTCTTTTGAATTTTTCTTAGAATTGCTCCTCCAACTTGAATCCCTTGAACTTGAAACTTTGGGCCAATGAAGTGTGGATTTCTTCCAACTTTTCTTGAGAGCTTTTGAGGCCTTCTTTCTTCCAAGTTGTATTCTTCCAACTTGTTATATTCCTTGTAAAATAAATTATCTTTCTTCTTGCAACACAAATATTAGTAATTATACTTCAAGATTTTGTGATCATCAAAATCAATCTTTGGGTCAACAATCTCTCCCTTTTTAATGATGACAAAACTTGGAGTATATGCAATATAAAATAGATTGTGTTCTAGAACTAATGCATAGCTAAGTTGCATGAAGTAGAAAACTTGCATCTTTAAGACATACTTCATGATAATGCTTTAGATTTAACCCAATCAATACATTTTAATCTAAGCTGATTTATATTCAATTCAAAACACATAAAGCATTATGAGCATATACTCTTACTCAGATATTTCTCCTCCTTTTTGATAACATCAAAAAAGTTGCAAAATAATTGCACTCTGATTTTTATTCAATGCATGTCGAATTATTGTAAGAATATGAATCATATAACTCAAGACAATAATGTCAGAACAAGATTAATGAGCATAGATCAGAGCCAATTAAGATGATTTCAGAGCAAATTATAATGAGAGCACATCAAATTTGATTCCAGAGATAGTTTTCAAATTAAGTGCAGATGGAATCTTTTTTAAGTTAATTCAAGAAATATCAAGAATGATATCTAAGAAAAGCACGAATGAAAATCCAACCTCTTTTTTCTTTTTTTTGAAAGATTTTTAATAACAAGTATGAAAGCTTGTTTATTTAAGATCTTTTACCCAATATATTAAGTATATAGCAACATGAGAGCAATCTAATTAATTTTCAGAGTATAATATCAAAACTTATATACTCGAAAAATATAACATCATATTGGATCATTAATTCTTAATGACTTTAAAGTTCTTTTATGATATAAAAATATTGGGGCACAAATACTAAAATATGAATTCATGCAATTTATGATATATCTTAGAGCATACATAAAATTCAAAGCTTTGAAAGTTTTTTTCGAGCTCTTTTAAAAACTTTCTTTTACTCCTTTAAAGAGAATAGCATCAAAATCAATTAAAATGAATTGGCACAGGATTGAAACTCTAAAGTGCAAGCCAATAAGAACTCATTAGTAGATTCCAATATAAATTTTCGGTACTAAGACAGATGAAATCCTTCAAAACAAATAGTTTACCAATTAAGTACCGATAAAAATTCAACTTTCAAAAGATATTCAATAAAGCACAAATTTTGATATCAAAAATCTGCTTAAATTGATATCAATTTTAAACCAATTAGACATTAAAAGCATACAAAAAGTTTTTTGCCAAATTTACATAGAGTAACCTTTAATGATTTAGGTTTTAAGAACATTTATTTCTTCTTTTATTTATGTAAGCCTCTTGAGATCTATTCATGCTTTTCAGATATCGACAATAATGATTATGAATCAAACATAAAACATTATGTTCCAAGCTGATTTTTCACTTTTATTTTTCTCTCTCTTTTTTATTAAATTAGAGGAACTTAAGATCAACTATTTGAATTGCAGTTTTGTTCATAATTGATGCACAAGATATATTAACCAAATAGCAAGTTTCAAGGTGTATCATAAAGATTTTCAGATTTAAATTTCAGATGATGCATATTAGAGAGTAGGATCACTTCACATTTAGTATTTTTTTTCTTTTCTTTAGTTATGAATTTATGCAATTAAGTTCCATATGATCTCTTCCTCTAAAATTTTCTCTCTCCTTTAATTGATCATTCTATTGAAAAGTTAAGAATTTGAAAATAATTTTTAATAAAACATTCAAATTGTCAATCTCAAAAATGTGTTTTCCATGAGTTTCAGCACACTTAAACCATTAAGAGCATATTTTTAAGTATTAAATTATATTTATTTGAGATAAGAAAAGCTCTATAGAACTAAACTCAAGGTATAAGCTATTACATAACTAGGGCAAGCAATGGCAACACAAAGAGGTTCATCAAAATCAATCCATAAAACATTCAAGAAATGCATCAAATGAAAGTAACTTTTGAATAAGATGCATATTGCAAAGAGATTGAATATCTAAAGCTCCCCCTCAAAAGATACAATCTTCTTTAAATATTCTTTTCTTTTATTGAATTTTAGATTTTAATGATAAGCGTGAGTAAAACTAAAATTCCATGATATCAAGATGTAGAGTGATATAGCGTTTTTCAAAATTTATAGCAATCACTCTTTTTAATCTTTCAAGAACAAGTCAAGCTTCTTCTTGATTTTTGAGAATATACACTGAAATATTAATTAGAAAATAATTTTTTTGAAGCTCAAATTACTTTCAAAAGCAATTGCATTTTCTTTCCTTTAAGAGTCATTTGAGTGAGTTGAAATATTTCTAGCTTTAGGATTATTCACTCTTCTTTAAAAATAATTTTTTTTTAATGATAGAAGCACTTACTTATGCAAGAGAAAAAATATATAGAAGGTCATTCAAGTATATATTTATAGAATTCAATTTCTTAATCATAGTTTCACAGCAATGTATATAGGAAACACAATAAAATTTTTAATATAAAATTATATATTCGATAACATTTGTTCGTAATCAAGATCATTGAATCAAGCATCATTTAGACTAATTTTGGTATACTTATAAGATACAAAATAATATGTTTCGAATGCGTATCAAGCCAATCAAGCAAGGCATCAAAATTAATTCTATTTTTCTTTAGTTATAATTTCCATTTAGGAATCATATTGAGTTATTTTTCTGAATAATGCGATCATTGAAGCATATAACTAAAGTTATAGAAATGCAACGATATAAGCAATTTTTTAAAAAATTAAGTTTAAGCTTTTGTACAAAATTAGACTCTGAATTTCATAAAAAAAATTTAAGAAAGCTTTCAAAATTATAAATTGAGATATACATCTTCTACATTATACCTCATCTTAAATCATTAAGATTGAAAAACACATATTTCAAGAATATTAGAGCACATTCAGAATCTTTATAATTAACATTGAATTTTTGTACGAATTGGAGTAATTTGACATATATCAAGACATTACGTACCAATATTAGGCAAGATGAAAAATAGTCTTTTTTTTAGAAGATTTTCATTATCCTTCTCTTCTCATTTTTGTAAATATATTCAACTTTCAGATTTCAAAAGTGGTCGTGAACACTAAAATTTTGTTCAAGATAATTAGAAAAGATTCTTATGTAGTATTTCAAATGTTTAAGCATTGCAACTAATTTAATAAGCAATTTTTGACCATAAAAGTACCGAATGAATCCAAAAAATAAATATTATTGAGGAGTATGGAATGCAAGTGAAAACAATTTTTATTAAGCTTTGGAACACAAGTTATTTTGAAGACAAAGGTGAGGCAAAGACTTGTGTGCAAAGTTAGGACACATTTCAAATTATAAATAAAAATAAGATTGCTATTGGTAAAAAACATATTTCAATCAAATTATCTAAGCATGGAGTATTCCAAATTATATTTATAGAAGATCTTTGTTATCTAAATATTGAAAGCACATAATCCAAAACATCATGTCATATGCACAACATAATATGTATTACGTCATAACATTATGTATTCAAGTATTAAGAACAAGCATGTCAAGGATCAAAATCAATTCTTTTCAAATAAGCTCCTCCTATTTAAATATGTAATTTTAGTACCAATTGCATATGTAATTTTAGTGTTAATTGATCTAATTATGATCCTTTCAGTTTGAGTGTGATCTCTTATGAAATAATGTCTTATTTTCATGTAATTAAATATAGAAAGCAGAATTGGATTCTTCATTAAATTTTTGACATTAGAATCATTACATCCTATGAGAATCTTATTTGATGTTAAGGTTCTTAAGTATTTCATTAATTCATAATCTTAGATTTTATTTTCTTAACAGATTTTTATGGATATTTTGATATCAATTAAATGTGATTCATTAGAATTAATTTGATATCTTCGCATATAAGCATAAAATGAGCATACAATTTGGCCTACAAGCTGTATGATACAATAATACAGCTTCAAACAATAAAATTTACTTTGTTCATTATTTTCAAACTCTACAAGATGGGGTCGTAGACATACCTTTGTTTATGCCAAACTTCTATAAGAATATTCTTGTGAACTTACTTTAGCCAATGAAGATCTCTTTTCTTGTTTGTCTCAGTTTGAAGTTCGAGAGAAAAGTTAGTTCATCCATTTTATTCATTTCGAACTCATCCTGCATGAGCTTAGTAAAAACTTCACATAAAGCTTCATTAGTAGCACCACAAATAATGTCATCAATATATGCTTGAGCAATTATGATATCAGAATTTTTTGATACATAGTTTTATCAATATTACTTTTTATCAAAAAATTACTTAAACATTCATATCATGCTCTTGGTGCTTATTCTAAATCAAATAGTGCTTTATCATGTTTATAATGAATGTTTTTCAAATATAGATGATTATTTTTATATAGAACTTCTATAATGATATAACCACACATAAGTGCATTCTACACATTCATTTGATAAAATACAAGGCTTATAAAGCAATCAAATAAAAATGGTGATCTTTTGGCTTCTAATCATGCAAAGATTTCATCATCTATTTCATCTTTTCTTGATTGAATCTTTTAGTAATCATCAATTCTTCTTCATTAAGTACATTTCTGAGAAACTTAATTTTGTTCCAATTATAGCTAAGTTTTCATATTTTTCAACAAGATTTCAAAATTTCATCCCTTTCAAAAGATTGCTCACACAAGTCTCACAAATATGCCGAGTATACTTTGCTTGTTTTGCTTTTACTTAAAATTTGAGTATTTATTTTTACTTAGCTTTTACTTCTCCTGAACAATGCTCATTCTTTTTTCTTTATCTCTCTCTTTTTGTATTTTTCAAGTAATTTACATGAAAGAGCAAAATAAAGAAATAATCTAATATGATGCATATCATATAAATGTATATCATGCAAGTAAACAACATTTTTATTGTGCTCAAAGATGACATGTTATTTTGAATCAAAGTTTGAAGCATAAACTTGTGTATTTTATGGTTGTGCATCACATAGGCAAAGGTATGTTTCAATTTAGGCAAACCATGAAATAATCTCCAAAAGTATAAGTTAATCAATACATATGTAGACATGATATCAAGAAATTAATAATCAAAGACTTTAATCTTGTCATAATAGGATTTAAGTTATTGACTTTGCTCAGCTAATTTGCAAGAGAGGTATCTGAAATTACAGATTCATTCTGCATTCTTCAAGTTAAATACCTACTAGATTTTTTGTGTGTAAACTTTTGGCTGAAGAAGGTTTCCTCTTTTATTTGCATGTGAATATTTATTGTACCTTACTAATGAGAGCACAAAAGTGCGATCTACACGCTGCTTAAATTAGTATTACTGCTAACATATAATGATAAATTCACTGGATTAATATTATATTTTTGTTTGGCACATATTATCATAAATTAGAGATAAAATGTACATTGAATACAAATTGACTTCAAAAGGATGCCAACCCAAGCTGAGCCGTCTATCTTCCACGAAGCACCCTTGATTCAGCATCCCGTGTGTCCATTTGAATGAGTTCATCACAACCTTTCGGAGTCCTCCCACATGCAGTCCATGCGCCCGCATCTCCTACCTTCCATGGACGGCATCTACATCCTTCCATATCAGCCCATTTTGACACAGCATCCCAGTTTCCTTCCATTGCAGCCTCCATGTCTCTCACCCCATGGGATCACGCGAAGTCCTAGCCGTCCACATCCCAGTTTCCTTCCGAATCAGCATCCGAAGCTCTTCCTCCCCCACGATCCACCTAGCAATCCTGCAGCCAGCTCTCCGAGATCCAATCCCATTGATCACGCGTCCGTCTTCCCCCACAATGTTCAGCTTCCTTCCATTTCACACGCTGCAATCAAGCTTCTTCCATCCGATTGCAAGGCGTGATCCTAGATGCCGCGTCCAGCCTTCCAGATTCAAAATCATCCGAATCCCAGCCCCACGCACTTCGTCCCAGCCTCCTTCGTGATTCGCCAAGCCGATCCTGCGGCATCCTTTTTTACGGATCAGCGCCAGCATCCCGGATGACCCCATCCTCCGCCTCTTCTTCCGTCTGCGTTCAAGGAGCCATTCCAGCCGCAGCCAATCTCTTCCGTGATCAACATCTCCAACATCCCGTGAGATCACGCGTGAGCCCAAGCATCTAGCCATCCCCCTCTTCCGGATTCGAGCCATCCTCCAGCCATCCACGATCCATCCTCCACTTTTTCTCCCGCGATGCATTCCATGAAGCTTCCAGAGCCAGCTGTCCTAGTGAACCCGTGACTAGCTCCCATCGAACCAACTCCCTTGATCCAGCCGTTTGCGTGCATTCCGCCCCAAGGATCATGCGTCCATTCCCCATGGATTCAATGTCGGCTTCAAAGGATGGGGGTGATCTATATAAAGGGAGGAATAGCTCTATTCGTGAGGCGGGGAGATCGGGAGCTCACATAAGAAGAAAAGAACAGAGCATCCTCTGTTTTTGAAAGAAAAGAAAAGAAAACAAAAAGAGAGCATGGGTTCCACCGAGAGAGAGAAGTTTCCTCTTTGATTTTTTTCTCCTTTATTTTATTTTATTTTATTTGCAGAAGAAAGGCAGCATCAGGCTACCAATCTTCATTTCTACTTTTGTAATCAATTTTTTTTTATGAAATCCATCAATTTTCTTTCATGCAATCCATGTTCTAGGTTCAGTTTAATTTATGCAATCTATTAATTTTTCTTTTATGCAATCCGTATCTAAGTTTTAATTTAATATTCTGCAATTTATTTTATGCATCCTGGAATTCTTGTTTTAATTGCAAAAGTTTTCTTTCTTTCCTTTGTTTATTTTTTTTGAAAAATAGCTCTGCTTGGTTGCAGATTAATCGAATATCCTCAATGAATTATTTTTTTAAAAAAATAAACCTTAATGGAATTTCTATTCTCTATTTGTGTACTTCAATCGTCTTCCTGTGGATCGACCTCCTACAACCACTATTCATTATATAGAGGATGGTAAGAGTAAAAAAATATAAAAAATATTTATTTGTTGGTTAAGATTTTGACAATGACATCCTTTTTAAGTCATCTTCAGGTCTACAAGAAGATAGTCGACAACAAATTTTGGCATCATTGCTAGGAAGGCAAGACGAGTCCCAAGGAAGATTCAGCGAACGCCACTAAGATCATGTGTGAAATTTTCAATTCTAGCCTTGATTTATTTTCTTAGATTGTTTTAATCTTGCCTTATTTAATTCTTCCTAAATTAAAGTTTAAAAAAAGTTAAAAAATTAATTAAGAAAAAATTGCTAGTAATTGATGGGTGCAATCCTCCGAGGTTATCATATCTCTATTGGGGCTCCTCATGGAGTAATCTCCAGAGCTTATTCAATGGATTATTAGCCTAGGTAATTATCACTAAAGGAAAGTTTCTTAAAGGAAACTTTCAACTCTTGATCGTGCAATAGGATGAGTACCCACTACTTGACTATTCTACGGGCTGGTGAGACTATTCCACTACAGATTAATAGACTGACTAATTTGCTGACTGATTCAAGGAGTTAAGACTGACGGTTCGGTGATCGGGGAGATTGCCTCTTTGAGGAGAGAATGTGAATCTTTGAGATTCAACACGAGCAATTAAAGCTACCGACTCTAGAACAGCGGAAACAGGGCTAATACCGATTCCTGGACCTGGTGAAAGCTTTCAACCTGCCCTTCTTCCTTCAACGGCAACCGCAGGGGATATTTTCACAAGAGCAGCTCCCATTCCGCAAAGCCAACCTCTTCCTCCCAAC
The DNA here is from genome assembly GCF_051530095.1 of Phoenix dactylifera. Lineage (NCBI taxonomy): Eukaryota > Viridiplantae > Streptophyta > Magnoliopsida > Arecales > Arecaceae > Phoenix > Phoenix dactylifera. Next base: position 30,025,608 of record NC_143190.1, read on the forward strand.
ATCCTAGGGAAGGTTCGGGGACCAAGGCACATGACCGAAATCAAGAGGTTGGGGTCTGCCCCTGTGCCCTTCAAGCACAGAAAAAAGGCACTGGTCCGTCCGTAAGTCTACATGTCGATCGCAGAGCCAATATTTCGCTATCCGCTCGTTCCTGCGGGGAGATTGACTGATGCATAAGGATTAGTTTTTAGTTTACATTCAAATTATTCTTATATAAAAATTTAAATAAACAAAAAAAACATAAAATTAAAAGAATATATATATATAATTTGCTTGATCATTTAATTAAAGGAATTTAATGTCATGCCATAAAATGTTAAAAAAAAAATTATGATTGTTGCATGTAGTGTAAAGCATTTGCATAAAATATTCTAAGGGCAGAAACTACTAAAAAGATAAGGTCGAGATTTCATCACTCGTCCTTAGACCAAAACTCATCACAGTGCATAAATATCCTAAGCCTAATCATATTAAAAATAATTAGACAATGGCCTTAGGGTTTTCGAGCTCAATAGGCTCTTGGAAAGAAGCGAATGAAGGCCACTCTAGTGAGAACTTTAGTAATTGGTGATGTCTAGGCAAGTTTTACAGCAGTGAAAACTGTTACGAAAATTGTGGTACTTAAGTGAGCCTAGTACACCACCACACATCCTGGGACTTACCTGGTCATTAGTTACTAGATCTTCTTAACTGGTAAGCTCAAGTTTAATCTGGAAGGGAGATTAGGAGCTGTCTAATCTAGGAGAGAATTTTAGAAATTTTTACCTAATAATTCTCCACGCAACTAGAATAAGAAGCTACTAAACCTCACTTAATTCTAAGGCTAATAGAGTCAAATTGTTGTGTGGTGTTGGTTGCGGTCATCTGTGTCTAGCCCTTCTTTTCTCTTAGGATCTCGTTCATTTTAGGAGTCAAATCTAATGAATTGTTGATAATGTATGCATGGTAGAAGATCATTAAGGGATAAGTTAACACTATTTGATCCTGAGATTGACAGAACTTTTCATCACAACCAGCAAAGTGTAAGCCAACCGTTAATCTTTACAATGGGTGAACATATTAGAACTTTGAATGAGTTGTTCGCACCCACATCCGCTAGTCCCCCTACTTGCATAGTGTTACCAATTAATAATGCAGCCCAATTAGAGATTCAGGCTGCAACAATAAACATGTTACCCAAATTTCATGAGTTTGAGAGTGAACAACCGTATATTCATCTAAACAAATTTTTGACAATCTGTCAAACGTTCAGAAATCAAAACTTAGATAAAGAAGGTATTAAATTAAGGTTGTTTCCCATGACTTTAGAGGATCGTGCTGCATGGCTGTATTCTCTTGCTTCAAATTCCATCACATCATGGGAACAACTATCTAGGAAGTTTATGGCTAAGTTCTATCCCATGGTAAAGACTGAAAAAATTAAGGATGCCATAAGAACTTTTAAAGAAAAATCTGAGAAGAAATTTTTCCAATTTTGGGAAAGATTCTATGATCTTCTGGTCAAGTGCCCGCACCATGGGCTTGACAAGGCTGATTTAGTACATTTTTTTTACAAAGGACTACCTCCAGCACACAGGAACATAATTGAATCCATGCATAAGGGTAGGTTCATGAACCAAACCTCTGATCAAGCCTATGAGTTCCTTGTTGACTTAGCTGAAAATGATGCCCAAAATTGGAGTAGCTACGGTTAGGAGGTAGATAGAGATGATTATGGGTCTAGAGAACCAAGTACTTACGAAATAAAAACAGATCCAGAACTCAAGAATGTCATGTCCAATCTGGTGAATGGGGTGAACAATCTGAGCAAAAAGTTGGATTTCACTATTTCCACTAATTCGAACTCACACAAAGAGTCAATTCCCATCATGAAAGTGGAACATGAGCCACAGGGCTTATGTATCTTGTGTAACAGTTCTGAGCATCTAGTGGAGTGCTGTCCTAGTTTACCCAACATTAAGGCCAAGCAGGCAAATGCTCTAAATTCATATAATGCCTTTAAGATACCGACTCCCAACTCATTCAACCTAGTTTATCACCCCGACAATAGGTTTCACCCGAACTTCTCATACAGACAGACTGAACCAATTCAGCATCAGGGTAGTCCACCAAGTTTTAGGAAGAATTTTTCCAGAATAGGTCCATCACAGATGAACCAATCATTGGCTCCACCTATCCCTCCTTATAGTGCCCCTATCCCTCAGCAATCTCCATCATTGGAAGCCATGATGGCTAACATGATGAAGCAACAACAAGACTTCATCCAACAGCAACAACAGACCAACATGGTTCAAACCCAGACTAACCAATTCCATGCGCAAGCGATTGCAAAACTTGAGGTTAGTCTGAGCCAAATAGCTAACTCTCTAGGGGATAGGAAGAGAGGTGAAATGCCTAGTCAGCCAGTGCCTAACCCTAGTAGGCAACAGAATCAAGGGCCGAGAGGCCAGTTTTACATTGATTCAAATGAAAACCTAACCTATGAAGTCCAGGCAATTACCACTTTACGGTCTGGCAAGCAAGTGGACAACAAGGTCCAACTTCCTGTACAAGAAAAAAGAAAAAAAGCATGAACCGAAGCCCACTCAAAAAAGGGGCAAGAACAGAGAACACATGGAATAGAGGAGAAACCAATAGAGATGTACACACCCAAGGCTCCCTTTCCTAGTAGACTACAAGATTCTAAGAAAAAATCTCAGTATGATGAAATCATGGAGATTTTTAAAAACGTCCAAATAAATTTACCCTTCCTAGATGCCATCAGACAGATCCCCTCCTATACAAAATTTTTAAAAGACCTCACTACGGTAAAAAGGAAAACCAGTATTCCTAGGCAAGCTGTGATGTCAGCACAAGCATCTTCTCTCATTCAACAATAGATTGCCCCAAAATAAATGGATCCTGGTTGCCCCACCGTTGAAATTAAAATAGGAGAAACCATCATTCGAAGAGCCCTCCAAGATTTAGGAGCTAGTGTAAACTTGTTACCCTATTCTGTTTACACAGAGTTAGGTTTGGAGGAATTAAAACCCACAAACATCACTCTTTCATTAGCAAATAGGATTATAAAGTATCCCAAAGAAATTGTGGAGGATGTGATTGTAATAGTTAATGAGTTCTACTACCCTGTGGATTTTGTAGTCCTTGAAACTGAACCAGTAAAAAATCCAGAAAGTCGCATCCCGATGATCCTAGGTAGACCATTTTTGGCCACTTCAAATGCTGTGATCAGTTGCCGAAATGGAATAATGACTCTAGCCTTTGGGAACATGACTGTCCAGCTCAATGTTTTTATCATAGTAGTCAGTCAACTGAGATGGACGATTTGGAAGAAATTCACGTGATCGAGAACATCATTAGCAGTTCTTTTGAAGAGTCAAGTTATTCTGATCCATTAGAAAGATGTTTGGCTAATTTCGGTCAAGATTGTGAATCAAGTCAGGAGCTTAATGCATTGTTAGATTCCATTGCTATGATGGACACTAGCAGATGGGCTACCAAGTTCGAACCATTGCCTATTTCAAAATCTCAGCTGGAGCCATCTAATGTGAAACCTCCCCAGCTAGAACTTAAAGACCTTCTCAAAAACTTGAAGTATGCATTTCTTGGAGACAACAAGACCTTACCTGTTATAATTATATCGAATCTGACTAAAGAACAGGAAGAGAAGTTGTTAAGTATCCTTCGGAAGAATCTGAAAGCTATCGGTTGGTCTATAGCTGATATTAAGGGGATTAGCCCTTTTGTGGTCCAACATAAGATCCATTTAGAAGAGGATGCAAAAATCTCTAGAGAACCACATAGGCGACTTAATCCAGTCATGAAGGATATAGTTTGAGCCGAGGTCATCAAGCTTTCAGATGCAGGGATTATATATCCTATTTCTTTTAGTCAGTGGGTAAGCCCAGTTCAAGTCGTACCCAAAAAGTCTGGCATCACTATCGTAAAAAATGATCACAATGAGTTAGTCCCTACTCGAATCCAAACGGGATGGCGAGTATGCATCGACTACAGGAAGCTTAATGCCATGACTAGGAAAGACCACTTTCCTCTACCCTTCATCGATCAAATGCTAGAACGTCTAGCTGGCCACTCTCGTTACTGTTTCCTCGATGGTTATTCTGAATATAACCAAGTCCCTATTGCACGTGAGGATCAAGAGAAAACCATGTTCACCTATCCTTATGGCACTTTTGCCTATCGTCGCATGCCTTTTGGGCTATGCAATGCACCGGCTACATTCCAGCGGTGTATGATGAGTATTTTCTCCGACATGATTTCGAAATTTTTAGAAGTTTTGGATGATTTTTCTGTATTTGGATCCAATGTTGATGAATGTCTGCACCACTTGACACTTGTTGTAGAGCGCTGTAAAGAGAAAAACTTAGTTCTTAACTGGAAGAAGTATCATTTTATGGTAGAAATAGGCATTGTTTTAGGACACATTGTGTCACAAAGGAGAATTGAGGTGGATAAGGCCAAAGTAGAATTAATTGCTAAATTGCCATCTCTTAAGACTGTTAGGAAAATTCGATCATTTTTAGGCCATGCGGGTTTTTACCACCGCTTTATCAAGGATTTTAGTAAAATATCGAAACCCTTATGTGATTTGTTGGCCAAAGATGTTATTTTCAATTTTTCGCCAACTTGTGTAGCTGCTTTCGAAAAACTGAAGTCTGAATTGACTTCAACACCCATCATAAGGTCTCCTGATTGGAATCATCCTTTTGAAATCATGTGTGATGCATCTAATTATGCCATAGGTGCCGACTTGGGTCAGCGAGTGGAGAAGCTTCCCCATGTTATTAATCATGCGAGCAAAATCCTGAATGATGCCCAACTCAACTATTCCACCACTGAAAAAGAATTATTGGCAGTTGTTTTTGCTCTAGATAAATTTCGTCCCTACCTAATAGGATCTAAGATACTTGTTTATTCTGATCATGCCGCCCTTAAGTACCTCCTCACAAAGAAGGATGCCAAGGCAAGGCTCATTCGTTGGATCCTATTGCTCCAAAAATTTGATCTCAAAATTCGAGATAAAAAGGGATCTGAAAATGTAGTGGTTGACCACTTGTCTAGACTAATTGTTGAGTCATCTGCAGAATCCTTATCTGTATCTGAAACTTTTTCGGATGAACAACTAATGACGATTTCCCATACCAATGTTCCATGGTATACTGACATAGTCAACTACCTCATTACTGAACAAATGCCTAGCTCTTGGACCAAGCAGGAGCAATTTCGCTTCCTAGCTCGTGTGAAGTGGTATTTTTGGGATGAACCATACTTATTCAAATACTGCCCTGATCAGATCATCCGACGGTATATCCCTGAATACGAACAAAGGAAAGTCCTTTCCTTTTGTCATGACCATGCTTGTGGTGGTCATTTCAGTGGTAAAAAGACGGCTGCAAAGGTTTTGCAGTGCGGATTCTATTGGCCCACACTATTCCATGACTCACATGAGTATTGTAAAAATGTGATCGATGTCAAAGACTAGGAAAAATTTCAAGAAAAAATGAGATGCCCCTGAACCCGATCTTAATTGTAGAAATCTTTGATGTTTGGGGTATTGATTTTATCGGTCCTTTTCCTATGTCGTTTGGGCACCAGTACATACTCCTTGCTGTTGACTATGTGTTCAAGTGGATTGAGGCTGTCGCATGTAAGACCAATTATCACAAAGTGGTGATCAAGTTTCTTAAGGAGTTTGTCTTCACTCGCTTTGGCATCCCTTGTGCTATCATTAGTAATGGGGGAAAACACTTTTGTTATAGAATTTTTAAAGCCCTTGCTAGGAAGTACAACATCATCCACAAGGTCAGTACACCGTATCATCCACAAACGAGTGGACAAGTTAAGATTTCCAACAGGGAAATTGAGGATGATAGTGTTATTTTGATAATTAACAAGCAATTATCTAGAGTATGCTATAAGTTAAATTGATACTTCATTTATAAGTTCATTACTCTCAGTATATTTGGTTAATTGAAAATAGATACATGACCTTGTTCATTTGAATGAATCTAACCTTGAGAATGCAGCAAAGTGTGGATTGAGTCGACCCAAAGGATGATTAGGTCGACCCCGGCACATCAAGAAATCATTTGGCACACTTCTGCAAAAATGGCACAGATGAACAGTGAGTTGGGTCGACCCAAGGAAAGCATGAGTCGACCCAAACATCAAGATCCTCAAACAACTCAGAAAATGGTTCTCTGGATTTACTGAGAGGGTCGACCCAAGAAGAAGTTGAGTCGACCCAAGTAAACCTTGAGTCGACCCAAAGAAAGGTTGAGTCGACCCAAGTGAAGAAAGGCTGAAATTCAAGATTCTGAATTTTCTGAAAGTTGGGTCGACCCAAGAAAAGTTTGAGCTGACCCAAGGTTGAGTCGACCCAAGAAAAGTTTGAGCTGACCCAAGGTTGAGTCGACCCAAAGAAAGGTTGGGTCGACCCAAGGAAAGGAAGGCTGAATTTCAAGTTTCTGTGTTTTCTGAGAGGGTCGACCCAAGAAATGTTTGAGTCGACCCAAGTGAAGGTTGGGTCGACCCAAGGACAGGTTGAGCCGACCCAAACACGGGCTGAACATAACGGCTAGTTGTGCAGAAATGCTTTTTGGACTCCCAACGGCTATAAACGGCTAGTTTCTTCAATCCAACGGTCAGAAAGGACTATTTGGAGGTTGGAGAAGTATTTAAGAGGGAGTATTCATCAGAGGAAGCAAGCTTTTGGGAAAATACATCAAGTGCATTCAAGAGAGAACCCTAGCAAGGCAAGCTTCATCCAAGGGCTTCATTCAAGAATCAAAGAAAGGGGTTGAGCAGATTCAAAGAGGCATCAAGAGCTCCGTCCTCCCTTGAAGAGTGAAGCATCCTTGACAAAGAAGAGAGAAGCTACTTCAAAGCGATAAATATTTTCTAACTCTTCTTTGTAGTTCATATTGTTTCATTTGCTCATTTAGGAGTTTGAATCTTTCTTCTTGTTTATCAAACTACTTGTAATAGGTTGTTGGTGAACCCGTAAAACCAACATAGGTTCGTTGGTGAGCCCGTAAAACCAACATAGGTTTTTGGTGAACCCGGAAAACCAAAGTGTATAGGTTCGTTGGTGAGCCCGCAAAACCAACAAAGGTTTTTGGTGAACCCGGAAAACCAAAGTGTATAGGTTCGTTGGTGAGCCCGCAAAACCAACAAAGGTTTTTGGTGAACCCGGAAAACCAAAGTGTAAAGGTTCGTTGGTGAGCCCGTAAAACCAACAAAGGTTTTTGGATTGTGAGCCCGGAAAACAATCCAACTGTAATCCGCAGGATTATAGTGAATTCCCAAGGGGACGCTTAGGGAGTGGACGTAGGTGCTAAGGAGAGCACCGAACCACTATATATTGTTGTGTTTGTGTTGTGCTTGTGCTTACGTTTATTCTTGCATCATCTTCTATCTTTGCACTAGTTTAAATCATTCAAATAGTTTAAGGAAGCATCCACCGCACTTAATTAAGAAAACTTTTAAAGCACCAAAATTTAGAAGAAACCAATTCACCCCCCCCCTCTTGGCTTGTCACCTTGGGCAACAAGTGGTATCAGAGCAAGGTGCTCTAATAGTGCTCATTGATCTAACAATCAAGAGTTAAAGATCATGACAACCCAAGTGGGATGTGCAATGAGTGAGGGGCAATTCACAGATAGACCTCCACTATTAGATGGTATAAACTACACACATTGGAAAGCACGCATGCGCACTTTCATTCAAGCACATGACTGCGATCTATGGAGTATCATAGTCAATGGGCTACACACAAATGATAATCATGATAAGAAAATGGCTCAGCAAAATGCAAAAGCCATGAATATTCTATATTGTGCATTGGATGATAGTGAACTTGATGACATATCTTTTTGCATGACTGCTAAAGAAATATGGAGTATACTTGAAGCTAAATATGAATGCACTAATGTTTCTAGTGACATTGAAATTATCTCAGAAGAAGAAGAGCAGCAAACTGAAAATGAAGATCTTTGCTGTGTGGCACATGGAGATGAGGTGTGTACTCGAATACAAAGTGATCTCTCATTCAAAAATCAAGTACATACTGAAACTCAATCTGATTTTACATTTGATGAACTTTATGATGCTTTTCATGATCTATACTTTGAATATAAGAAGCTTAGGTTAAAGAATAAAAAGCTAAATCAGAAAAATCTATCTCTTGCTGAAAGCTATGATATAACTCAGAAAAATAATAAATTACTTTCAGAAGACAATGAAAGGCTAACTAAAAAAGTTAATAAATTTAAGTCTATAGTTGAAAAATCTACTATCAGCTCTGAAAAACTGAACTTAATGATAAATAATCAAAGAGCTGAATTTGAAAAGGCTGGATTAGGATATCAATCTTGGTACACACAAAAATCCCTTAATGATATATGTGTTAAATCCTCCACTATCTATCCTAAAACGGATTCTAATTTATCTGGTGAAACTAATAAACAGAAACAGAAAACTGAAAATTCATTATCTGTTTTTGCTAAATCTATGTTGTTTAAATTTAGCAAAAGTATGCAGAAGTATATTACTTGCAATCCTAAAACCTGCAAACTAATAGACAAAATGGTAATTAAGAGAATATGGGTTCCAAAAGGAACAATTATAGCTAACCTGCAAGGACCCAAAAGAGCTTGGGTTTCTAAGTTGAAAATATAATCATTTTTAGCAAATGTGTCTAGCTACCCAAGATTCCAATGAAAGATGTTAATTTAGACATTGGGTGCTCTAGACATATATTAAAGAATGAAACTTAAAATATACTTGAGAAAAGTAATTAAAATAAAAAGAATAATGAAATTAGTAATCCTTGCATCTCATCATTCTCTTTGCCTTAGTATCAAATTAAAACATGAATTGCAGGTATTAATCAATTTTGTGATATAGGTAATATTTTTAAAAATATAATCAAATCACTTCATTTTATAGTATGCCTTATTTACTGCTGGATAAGTTGCTAAATGATTAATCAATTTATTAAGAATAACTCTATGAATTCTCTATATGCTTGATTGAGAGTTTTTATCAATGGTATTATCTTATTGATCATAGACATGAGAATGTATACTTGGTATGCTTTTAAATATATGCACTATGAATACCAAGATTAAAGAAACCATCCTTGGCACATAGAATCAACTCATGCTAGTATGTACTTACTCCCAAAAGATCTTGCCATAGGCCCACTTAGATTATCTACTGCAAGGTCAAAGTTTGCTATGTATGTCATCTAGAAAAATAAACTAGAATCATTTCTAAATTTGAAAATATTGTTTCCACCTTTTAGCCGTTGGAAATTCTCCATAAGAACTTATTTGGATCTCTAGGATTGTGAACCTAGGAGATAAGCTCTCTAATTTTGTAATTATGGATGATTTCTCAAAGCTAATGTTGGTTTTATTCTTGGCACTTAAATTGAAATATTTTTTGCTTTGGCACAAACTTACAAAAGGTTTCAAATGAAAAAGGTTTGCAAACTATGAAAATAAAATTGTATCATGGCATAGTTTTGAAAACCAATTTCTTATTAATTGTGCACAGAAAATAATATTGAATACAATTGTTTCTACACCAAGAACACCATAAATAAAATAGGGTGGATAGAATTCTTGAAGAAATGAAAAAGACAATGTTGTATGATAGTCATCTACTTAAATGATTTCTGTTAAAGGCTATCATCATTGCTTGTCATACATATGGTTTCTATTAGAAAACTCCTTTTGATCTTTTGAAAAATAGAAAATGATATATTGTATATCTTTTATATTTTTCAGTCATACATGTCATGCTTGATATGTTCTTATGAAAATAATGTCAAATCTGATAAAACAAATATTTCTTTGGATATCACTCTTCAAGCAATGTATATTGAAAATTCAATGAAAAGATACTAGTTGTAGAAATATCAATTCATACTATTCTTATTAAAACTAGATCCTTTATTGAGAATATAGTTTATCATTTTGATTCTATGTAACAATCTGAATTTTGATAGAAACAACTGTTTAAGATAATTTGATTAAAACTTAGCTAGCACGTCTTATTGATAATTATTTTATGCAAATAGAATCTAAGTTAAATTGATTCTGAAAACAAAAAAATTTGATTTAACTTTAATGAATCTTTCTATTGCCTCACATGCTTGTCCTTGAACCATTTTACTTAATGAAGTTATCTCTTTAGTTCAAGTGACTTGTGCTTGCTTATACTTAGGCAATCTCTTGAGTAAAGTGACTCAAATTCAATTATTGTCATGTCTCATGTTGAGTCATCTAGTTAAGAAATATGTTGTATGAATGTTTTTGTATCCTAGAGAACCTAATGAATTGCCTTCAAGAAAAGAAAAAGATTTTGCTAATGATACAGAATTTATGAGCAAGAAATTTCAACTTGAAGGACACATCGATGAAAGATACAATAAACATTCCCTTGCAAACAAAAAAAAAGAGAGAGATTTTCTTCAGCCAAGGGTGTAAAGAATCTAAAAGGTATTTGGCTTGAAGAATGCTAAATGCACTGGTAATCTAAACTCTTCTCTTGCGAGTTAGTTGAGCAAAATCAATAGTGTGAAATTATATGGTTGCATGATTAAACCTTTAATTGTTGTTCATCTTGATATCATGCTTCATTCTCATGCTAGTAATAATTGTTTCATGGTGTGATTAAACTACCTTTTTCTATATAATGCATAACCATGAAATACACAAGCTTATGCCTCAAACCTCTAATTCAAAATAACTTGTGATAAGCTATGAATCATTGGGCATAATGAAAATGCTGTTTGCATGGTATATATTTATATGCAGCATATTAGATTAATTTTTTATTCTGCTCTTTCATGTAATTACTTGAAATAATAAAAAAAAAAAGAGATAAAGAAAAGAAAATGAACAATTATTCAAGGGAATACTCCAATCTTTAGGAAAAGCAAAACAAGCATAATATATTTGGCACATTTGTGAGACTAATATGAACATTCCTTTTGGAAGAGATAAAATCTGTAATTAATTACATAAAAAGTTTGAAGTGAACATTTTAACCCTTCTATATTGCTCATCATAGGGATGGTGCTAATGGGGAGGCTAGTGGTAGTACCCGGCACTATTTGACCCAACTATTCGGTGTAGGGCATATTAGGGACGGCACAAGAGGGAGGCTAGTGGTAGTACCTCGTGCCCCTTCCAACTCCACCGGATAGGGAGCAAATAGAGTATAGAGCATAGAAAAGTAAAATCAAAAGAAATGAAGATTAGAATATTCATTGAGTGGTTAAAGGAAGAAATTCAAAAATGAGGAAATGAATGACAAGATAAATGAAAGTATATAAAAAGCTTGTGAAAAGCCAAATGAAGTTTCGATCACTTGAAAACACACCTTAAGGATAAAAGCTTAAATTTAATTTAAAAATGCTTCTATCATTGCGTTTTTGTAACTTTCATTATATACTTCAATGATTGCATCATTTTGGGGAATAACTCAATATGATTTCTAGATGAAATCTACGGTTTAAGAAAAATAGAATTACTTTGGATACCTTGGTTGGTTGCTCCGATACGCATATGAGACATATCATTTTTTATCTTATAAGTATACTGAAATTGGTCTAAATGATGTGTTTTTCAATGATCTTGATTGCAAGTAAATGGTTCTAAACATATGATATTATTTTGATATTAAAAAGATTTATGGTGCTTCATATATACATTGCTGAAAAACTATGACTAAGAAATTAATTTTTTTTTTCCTCTCCTACATTATTAAAGACTTCTATCAAAATATATATGTATATATATATTATTAAAAGAGTGAATGATCTTAAGTTTAGAAATATTTCAGCTCACTCAAATGATTCTTAAAAGAAAGAAAATGTAAATGCTTTTGAAAGAATTTGAGCTTCAAATGAATTATTTTCTGATTAATATTTCAGTACATTTTCTCAAAGATTAAGAGGAAGCATAACTTGTTCTTAAAAGATTAAAAAGAGTGATTGCTATAAATTTTGAATAATTCTAGATCACTCTACATTCTTGATATCATAAAGTTTCAGTTTTATTCACGTTTATCATTAAAATCTGAAATTCAACAAAAGATAAGAATAATTAAAGAAGAATGCATCTTTTAAGGGGGAGTTTTAGATATTTAGTATCTTATCCTAAAGTTACTTTAATTTGATGCATACCTTGAATTTTATGGATTGATTTTGATGAACCTCCTTATATTGCAAGACTTGCTTTAATTATATAATAAGTTTATACCTTGAGATGAGTTCTATAAAGGTTGTCTTATCTCAAACCTTGAGTCTTATGAAAATAAAATATATTTTCGAGATTGACAATTTTATTGAACAAATTCTAAAACTCTCAAATGGAATGATTAATTAAGGGGGAGAAAGAAAATTTCAGAGGGAGAGATCATATAGAACTTAATCGTATAAATTCGCATCTAAAGATGAGACAAAGAATACTAAATGTAAAGTGGTATTAAACTTTGTGCTTCATTGAATATCTTTTGAAAGTTGGATTTCCATCTGTATTCATCGGTAAATCATTTATTTCTGAAAATTTAATTGAAAAGGATTCCATCTATCTTAGTTTTGAAAATTTATCTTGGAATCTACTTATGAGTTCTTATTGGCTTGCACTTTGGTGTTTCAATCCTGAGCCAATTCATTTTAATTGATTTTGATGCTATGATCTTTAAAGGAGTAAAAGAAAGTTTTTAAGAGAGCTCTAAAAGAACTTTCAAAGCCTTGAATTTTATATCCTACATTGCATAAATTCATATTTTGGTATCTATGCTCCAATACTTTTATATCATGAAAGAACTTTGAAGTCATTAAGAATTAAGGATTCAACATAATCTTATATTTTTTGAGTATATAAGTTTTGATCTTTATCTGCTCTTATACTATACTCTAAAAATTAATTAGATTGCTCTCATGTTGCTATATACTTAATATATTAAAAAAAAAAGGAGGATATTGGATTTTTATTCGTGCTTTCTTTGAATATTATTCTTGATACTCCTTGAAATAACTTGAAAAAGATTCCATCTACACTTGATTTGAAAAATATCTTTGGAATCTACATTTAGAGATCACTTCTGGCTTACATCCTTAATATCTCATTCCTAAAGCCAAACACATAGAAATAAGATATCATTTTATTAGGGATCATGTGCAAAATAGAAACATATGTATTAAGCATATATGCACTGAAAAACAATTAGACGACATATTCACAAAACCCTTGAGTGAAGATAGATTCTGCACGCTAAGGAGGGAATTAGGCATATGTGATCCTTTTTATTGAAGAAATATAAAAGGGAGCAAGTAGTCTCATGATACATTCCTCCAATTTCTAAAAATCCATGAAACATGAGTCAAACGTGTTATCTATAGATTTCTTACTCATGTATCATTGTCCCAGAAAGAATTTATAAGGATTGGAAGCAAGGAAAATTTTTAGAAGCAAAAAGGAAGAGAAAAAGAAAATTCTGCACTTGGGTCGACCCAACCCAGAACAGGGTCGACCCAACGTTGAGTCGACCCAAGAAAAATCTTGAGTCGACCCAACGTCGGGACCCCACTGTTAAAAGGGGACCTGAGAGCATATCTAGGGCACTATTTACCCTTTGTCCTCTTCCGAAAACCCTATTTCCCACTCTCAAATCTTCTCCAATCATCTCCAAATAGTAGAATACTTCAAGATCTTGGAGAAATGGGACCCAAGAGAGCCGTAGTCAAGCTATCCCGGAGAGTCTCACGATCTTTCTTTAAAGCCTAGGATATGTATCTAGTTCTCATATTTATTTTGTGTTTATCATGTATCTTAAACTTTGATTAAGGAACATTGTATCTGTCTTTGTTTTTGACATGAATGTATGAAAATGTTCCTATTTTGATCAATGAAGTTTGAAGTTTATTATTTATTGCATCTTTTCACATATATATATTTTTGATGATAACAAAAAGGGGGAGAAGAAAAGAAAGAGTATTTAAGAAAAGAAAGAGTATTAAGAAAAGAAAGAGTATTCAATTTAAGTAAAGAAAGAGTATTTTATTTAAGAAGTAAAGAAAGAGTATTAATTTTGGGAGAAGTAAAGAAATATAACAAAAAGGGGAGAAATAAAGATAAAAGTTATGTAAAGAAAAGAGAAATAAATGGGCAAACAAATTGAAAATCATATAAGAAAGCTTATACATCTAAGGGGGAGCAATTTGTAACAATGAAATTGACTAAATCAAAAATTTCCATCAAAGTTCAGAATTTGGCACATATAAATTCAGAATTTGGCACGCAGAGTTTACATAACCTGAAACTCAGAGTTTATCTCCAATTTTTGAAGTTTCATTGCTAATGAATTATAAATGAAAGGGGGAGCAATTCAAAAAGTCAAATTGGCAATATTTGAATGATATAGGGGGAGATTTCACAAGTATATATGAAAAGCTGAAATTCAGCAATTTAATCCCTTTTATAAACTGATTTTAAAGACAAGTATCAATAGACTTATACTCTTTATTTTGTAATCATCAAAAAGGGGGAGATTGAGGATGATAGTGTTATTTTGATAATTAACAAGCAATTATCTAGAGTATGCTATAAGTTAAATTGATACTTCATTTATAAGTTCATTACTCTCAGTATATTTGGTTAATTGAAAATAGATACATGACCTTGTTCATTTGAATGAATCTAACCTTGAGAATGCAGCAAAGTGTGGATTGAGTCGACCCAAAGGATGATTAGGTCGACCCCGGCACATCAAGAAATCATTTGGCACACTTCTGCAAAAATGGCACAGATGAACAGTGAGTTGGGTCGACCCAAGGAAAGCATGAGTCGACCCAAACATCAAGATCCTCAAACAACTCAGAAAATGGTTCTCTGGATTTACTGAGAGGGTCGACCCAAGAAGAAGTTGAGTCGACCCAAGTAAACCTTGAGTCGACCCAAAGAAAGGTTGAGTCGACCCAAGTGAAGAAAGGCTGAAATTCAAGATTCTGAATTTTCTGAAAGTTGGGTCGACCCAAGAAAAGTTTGAGCTGACCCAAGGTTGAGTCGACCCAAGAAAAGTTTGAGCTGACCCAAGGTTGAGTCGACCCAAAGAAAGGTTGGGTCGACCCAAGGAAAGGAAGGCTAAATTTCAAGTTTCTGTGTTTTCTGAGAGGGTCGACCCAAGAAATGTTTGAGTCGACCCAAGTGAAGGTTGGGTCGACCCAAGGACAGGTTGAGCCGACCCAAACACGGGCTGAACATAACGGCTAGTTGTGCAGAAATGCTTTTTGGACTCCCAACGGCTATAAACGGCTAGTTTCTTCAATCCAACGGTCAGAAAGGACTATTTGGAGGTTGGAGAAGTATTTAAGAGGGAGTATTCATCAGAGGAAGCAAGCTTTTGGAAAAATACATCAAGTGCATTCAAGAGAGAACCCTAGCAAGGCAAGCTTCATCCAAGGGCTTCATTCAAGAATCAAAGAAAGGGGTTGAGCAGATTCAAAGAGGCATCAAGAGCTCCATCCTCCCTTGAAGAGTGAAGCATCCTTGACAAAGAAGAGAGAAGCTACTTCAAAGCGATAAATATTTTCTAACTCTTCTTTGTAGTTCATATTGTTTCATTTGCTCATTTAGGAGTTTGAATCTTTCTTCTTGTTTATCAAACTACTTGTAATAGGTTGTTGGTGAACCCGTAAAACCAACATAGGTTCGTTGGTGAGCCCGTAAAACCAACATAGGTTTTTGGTGAACCCGGAAAACCAAAGTGTATAGGTTCGTTGGTGAGCCCGCAAAACCAACAAAGGTTTTTGGTGAACCCGGAAAACCAAAGTGTATAGGTTCGTTGGTGAGCCCGCAAAACCAACAAAGGTTTTTGGTGAACCCGGAAAACCAAAGTGTAAAGGTTCGTTGGTGAGCCCGTAAAACCAACAAAGGTTTTTGGATTGTGAGCCCGGAAAACAATCCAACTGTAATCCGCAGGATTATAGTGAATTCCCAAGGGGACGCTTGGGGAGTGGACGTAGGTGCTAAGGAGAGCACCGAACCACTATATATTGTTGTGTTTGTGTTGTGCTTGTGCTTACGTTTATTCTTGCATCATCTTCTATCTTTGCACTAGTTTAAATCATTCAAATAGTTTAAGGAAGCATCCACCGCACTTAATTAAGAAAACTTTTAAAGCACCAAAATTTAGAAGAAACCAATTCACCCCCCCCTCTTGGCTTGTCACCTTGGGCAACAGAAATCAAGACCATCCTTGAGAAAACTGTCAATCCATCTCGAAAGGATTGGTCCCTTAGGTTAACAGATGCATTGTGGGCATATCGTACGGCCTACAAAACACCAATTGGAATATCCCCATATAGGATTGTCTACGGAAAGCCTTGCCATTTACCTGTTGAGTTAGAGCACAAGGCCTATTGGGCAATCAAACATCTAAATTTCGATCTTGATAAGGCAGGAGAGCATAGAAAGCTTCAGCTCAATGAGCTTGAAGAAATTAGGAACGATACTTACGAGTGTGTTAAGAAGCACAAGGATCGCATGAAGGTCATGCATGATAAAATGATCACTCGTAAGAAGTTTCACCAAGGACCAAAAGTCCTTTTATATGATTCTCGATTACATCTATTCCCTGAAAAACTTAAATCTCGCTGGATTGGCCTATACACGGTAGGAAAAGCGCATCCGCATGGTGCGGTAGTAATATGCAATACCAAGGATGGTAGGTCGTTTCAAGTCAGTGGACATCGTTTAAAGCTATACCTTGAATATCTGAGTCCAGAAGTCGAGGAGACACTTCTGACCGACCCTGTCTATTATGAGTAAATTAGAATTGTCTAGCTCAAGACATAAAACTTAGCGCTCTTGGAAGGTAACCCAACATGTAAAGAATAAAATTACTAACATGCAGGTTTGGGGGTATTTTCCCCAATCTTCAATTTATCCAGCCATATCAAGGTCCAAAAATCAGGTAACATCTTCTTTGTTCTATTACTGTTTTAATTTTCTCAATATTGAGGACAATGCTGAATTTAGATACGGGGGTGAGAATATTTTTGATTTTTCTGCCTAAAAAAATTTTTGTGCCAAAAAAAAAAGAGGATTTCAAATTTTTAACTCAAATTCTAATTTTTTTGACTGTATAAACTAGGAAATGCTTTGACAATAGCTTTGAGTTAAGAAATATGATAGCAGTTCTAGCTTAAGTTTTCATCCTACCTGTCTCCTGCTAATATGATAGAAGATGATTTAACACCTACAAGTAAGCACATGAATAGTGGGGTATGTAAACTTGCAACTAATATGAATACTTCTAATCTTCTGGATAATTTAAAGTTATATGTGTAATGAACACCAAAATAAAATTAAATTAAAAAAATATAAAAAATAATGAGTTTATTTAAGTCTTCTCACTAAGTAACCGGACCTCTTGCCTGGCAAGCAACGAGTGTTCGCATAAAAAGATGAGGATGATTGAGATTAAACTCTGAGTGACTAATTCTGCCTTGAAGCCTAGTTAACTTGAGTTATTAAGCCTGTTAGGGTGTCTTTACACCTAGTGCCCTGAGCCATCTAGATCGAAAGTCATTGGCCTAACACTCGCTACATGGGTTAGCTAGAAAGCTTAATAAGGCTAGATATTGCACAAGTCATTCTTCTTGGCATTCAGTCTGATTAAAAGTTAAATCTTGGGTGTTCATTACCATTTAACTCTAGAAAGTCTTAGAAATTGGAGTGATCATGTTGGAAGCAAGTGAAAGCCACTCATTTATATGATACTATCTTGCATCTCACTATATTCTTGACTTGCTAGCAAATAGATGGGATGTAATGAAACTTGAGTTAGAGTCTGCTTAAATATGATAGCAATAAGGCTCTATTGTCCTTGCAATTCTAGGTTCATACAGTAATACTTGTTTAAATTTCGAGTCAAATATTGGAAATTCCTGACCGATGAAGTTTGTGGGTAACTTCACTGCAAACCCTCACGAGACAACACTCATCCATTAGGGTAACCTAGGGGTTTAAAGGCTTGTTGCACGTGCTAAGTGCAATCGTGATCCCCTACAAAAATGGATACATATCTCAGTTTTGTGTACTTAGCTTCAATAAATAGTCATAAGTTAGACTACATCTTTTGTACTCCCATTTTATCGTATGTTTGTTAATTGCTAGAGACTAGCAATAAGCTAGTTGGGGGGTGTGATAAGAGCACAAAAGTGCGATCTACATGCTGCTTAAATTAGTATTACTGCTAACATATAATGATAAATTCACTGGATTAATATTATATTTGTGTTTGGCATAGATTATCATAAATTAGAAATAAAATGCACATTGAGTACAAATTAACTTCAGAAGGATGGCAACCCAAGCCAAGCCGTCTATCTTTCGCGAAGCACCCTTGATCTAGCATCCCGTGTATCCATTTGAACGAGTTCATCATAACCTTTCGGAGTCCTCCCACGTGTAGTCCATGTGCCTACATCTCCTACCTTCCATGGACTGGCATCCACATCATTCCATATCAGCCCATTTTGACACAGCATCCCAACTTCCTTCCATTGCAGCCTCCACATCTCTCACCCCGTGGGATCATGCGAAGTCACAGCCATCCGCATCCCAGCTTCCTTCCCGAATCAGCATCCAAAGCTCTTCCTCCCCCACGATCCTCCCAGCAATCTTGCAGCCAGCTCTCCGAGATCCAATCCCATCAATCACACGTCCGTCTTCCCCCACAACGTTTAGCTTCCTTCCATTTCACACGCTGCAATCAAGCTTCTTCCATCCGATTGCAAGGTGTGATCCCAGATGCCGCGTCCAGCCTTCCAGATTCAAAATCATCCAAATTCCAGCCCCACGCACTTCGTCCCAGCCTCCTCCATGATTCGCCCAGCCGATCTCGCGGCATCCTCCTTTCCGGATCAGCACCAGCATCCCAGACGACCCCATCCTCTGCCTCTTCTTCCAACTGCGTTCAAGGAGTCGTTCGAGCTGTAGCCAATCTCTTCCGTGATCAACGTCTCCAGTATCCCGTGAGATCACGCGTGAGCCCAAGCATCTAGCCGTCCCCCTCTTCCACATTCGAGCCATCCTCCAGCCATCCGCGATCTATCATCCGCTTCTTCTCCTGCGATGCATTCCATGAAGCTTCCGGAGCTAGCTGTCCCAGTGAATCCGCGGCCAGCTCCCATCGAACCAGCTCCCTTGATTCAATCGTTTGCGTGCATTCCGCCCCAAGGATCATGTGTCCATTCCCCATGGATTCAACGCCGGCTTCAAAGGATGGGGGTGATCTATATAAAGGAAGGAATAGCTCTGTTCATGAGGGGGGGAGACCGGGAGCTCACATGAGAAGAAAAGAATAGAGCATCCTTTGTTTTTGAAAGAAAAGAAAAAGAAAAAGAAAAAGAGAGCATGGGTTCCACCGAGAGAGAGAAGTTTCCTATTTGATTTTTTCTCCTTTATTTTATTTTATTTTATTTGCAGAAGAAAGGCAGCATCAGGCTACCAATCTTCATTTCTACTTTTATAATCAATTTTCTTTTTATGAAATCCATCAATTTTCTTTCATGCAACCATGTTCTAGGTTCAGTTTAATTTATACAATCCATTAATTTTTCTTTTATGCAATCCGCGTCTAAGTTTTAATTTAATATTCTGTAATTTATTTTATGCATCCCAAAATTCTTGTTTTAATTGCAAAAGTTTTCTTTCTTCCCTTTTTTATTTTTTTTGAAAAATAGCTCTGCTTGGTTAGAGATTAATCGAATATCCTCAATGAATTATTTTTTTTTAAAAAATAAACCTTAATGGTGTTTCTATTCTCTATTTGTGTACTCCAATCGTCTTCCTGTGGATCGACCTCCTACAACCACTATTCATCGAATAGAGGATGGTAAGAGTAAAAAAATATAAAAATATTTGTTTGTTGGTTAAGATTTTGACAACGACACCCTTTTTAAGTCATCCTCAGGTCTACAAGAAGATAGCCGACAACACTTACGTGGAGGTATCTTTTAAGTTGAAATATCTCATTTCTTGCTTATAGATACTGCATTATTAGCAAATATTTTTCTTTCTTGAAGAAAAATCATTAGTTTCTTCAAGATACAAAACATTCATACAACATATTACTTAACTAGATGACTCAACATAAGACATGATAATAATTAAATATTGAGTCACTTTATCCAAGAGATTGTCTAAATATAAGCAAGCACAAATCACTTGAACTAAAGAGATAGTTTCATTAAGCAAGATGGTTCAACGACAAGCATGTGAGGCAATAGGAAGATTCATCAAGGTCAAATCAATTTCTTATTTTCAGAATCAATTTAGCTTAGATTTTATTTGTTTAAGATAATTATTAATTGGGTATACAAGTTTAGTTCTATTCGAATTATCTTAAACAGTTGTCTATATCAAAATTCTGATTATGATTTAGCTTTCAACACATGTAATCATGTTTCAGGAAGATAAGCAATCTTCTTTTAGAGTAAATAAATTTTTTATTTTTGACTTATGAGAGATAGTTCAAAAGAATTAATATTCATGCTTTAAAAGATTTTAGTGCTCAGATTAAACGTAATGAGTTAAAATTAATCAGTGGAATTTGAGATAATTGTAGAGACAGATATTAACCATGGATGCAATGATTATGCTCAATGAAACACTTTAAAGATCAGATTTATTATTTTTGGATTTTAGAATAGTCTTAAAAATTACTTGTAAGGTAGAAAACAAATTCGTTATTGTAAAATTTTTAAGTGAGTTTCTCATTATGATCGTAACACATTAATCATTTATGATTGAACCAATATGAGATGATTATGATTTAACATATGTTGCACACATGAGTCTTATAGGGCAATTCATATTTCAGATAATTACTTTAAGGAATAAATGATACAACGATATCATAATAAATTGCATTCATACCTCAATAAAGGATGAAATAAGATTTTATAAGGATTATGCCCAATAAAGTTTTAGCATGAAAGCATGAAATCAACATCAAATATTTATCCTCGAGAGAGAATTTAGATTTTGAAAACTCAAAGAAGGAAGTTATGCATATTCATCATCATGCAAGCTCTAGAAGATTTCATCCTAATGATCCTAGTGAGATTTTGATGCTTAGAAAGCCATTAAGGACATGTTATTGTACTAATGAGTTTATGTTCAGTGTTCCAGAAAAATGTCGAAAGAATTCAAGATAAATTAGCAAGAACTAATTTAAAAAGATTTTGGATCAGTAAATGGCCATGGAACAGTCCTCCAGTCCACTCAAGAAGGGTTCGAGTCGACTCTGACATAAACAGGATAGTCGGCACACTTCTGGCATGCTAAGAAGCCGACTCATGTTTGATCTCGAGTCGACTCCATCAAAGTACGAGTCGACTCCATCAAAGTGCGAGTCAACTCCAAAAGATCAAGAGACGACTCCCTTCACAATGAGCTAAAAGACTAAAGTTAGAAACAGTGGCCGAGTCGACTCTCTGAGACACTCTCAGAGAAAGATAGAAACTTGGTTTTGGGATGAATAGTGGCCGAGTCGACTCTAGGAGACATCGAGTCGACTCCCTGAGAAAAGACAGAAACTTGGTTTTTGGATAAAATAGTGGTCGAGTCGACTCTAGGAGACATCGAGTCGACCCCCTGAGAAAAAGACAGAAACTTGGTTTTTGGATGATCAGTGGCCGAGTCGACTCTTGGATACATTGAGTCAACTCCCTAAGAGAACAACAGAAGAGCGATTTTTTGGATGAATAAGGGATGAGTCAACTCCAGAAATCATCGAGCTGACTCACTCAAAGAAAGAAGCTCAGATGAATAGTTAGGTGAGTTGACTCCAGAAAAGCCCGAATCGACTCCACTGGTGAACGACAGAAGATCAGATAAAAAGGACCCAAACTCGAGTCGACACCTCAGAAGTTTGAGTCGACTCCAAGTCCATACTAGCCGACTCGAAGTTTACACGAGTCGACTCCAAATTGACTGGAAGCTCCAACGGCTACATTTTCAAAAGAACAGTACGGAGGGAAAAGGTTGGTAACGACTATATTTTTGTGTCTAACGGATAGTAATGCATTCCCTCCTACTCAGAGGTTATAAAAACAAAGGGTTCAACAAGGAAAAACAACAAGAAAGAAAAAGAAGTGAAAAAAAGTGTTCAAAGAATACAATTAAGAGCTTGAGTCAAATAGATTTTTCATTCTTCTGTGAGCTATTGAATTAGAGCAAGGAACTGAGCAAATTAGAAAAAACATTCAAAGAAGAGATCCACCAACAATCAATCTCCGGCTCAACGTGGCGCAATTCTCTCATCAATAAAAATCTAAAGCGCCATGAACCATTGCTCAACCTACTGAATTTGCTTTTATTTTAAACTGAGCAATAGTTATTTTGTATACATTCCAATCCCTTAACTCTTAGTTAGGTTTGTCGGTGATCCCGCAAAAACCAACGGTTAGGTTTGTTGGTGAGCCCGCAAAACCAACGAAAAGGTTAATTGGTAATCCCGAAAAACCAATTGTAAGGTTTGGATTGTGAGCGTGGGAAAACAATCCAACTGTAATTAGGCAAATTATAGTAAATTCGCAAGGAGAGTCTTGGGGAGTGGACGTAGGTGCTTTGGAGTGCACTGAACCACTATAAAGCCTTGTGTCTTTGTGTGTGTGACTATTATCTCTATCTTTGAGTTTTATATTTGAGCAAGTACTTAGGATTAATTTCATTCCGTTGCACCATCAAGAATTAAGATTTGAAAAACCTAATTCACCCCCCCTCTTGGGTTGTCACGTTTGGGCAACAAGTAGTATCAGAGCTTAGTTCTCTAGTATTAGTTGTTGATCTAACGATCAAAGAGAAAAAGATCATGTCAGCCTAAGTAGGAAGTTCTATAAGTGAGGGACAATCAACAAATAGACCTTCCTTGTTTAATGACACAAATTACACATACTGAAAAGTTAGGATGAGGATATTCATTCAAGCTCTTGATTATGATTTATGGAATATCTGTTGGAAATTATATCCTAAATGTCAATCGTCAGCATGTTGATGATTGAATTTTGTAAATGAATTGATAAATTAATAAAGTGTTATTTGGCATTATTCATCATTTCATTGTATATCTTCAAATGAACTTTTATATGATGAAGTCCTTAGGGCTTGTTTTATGATAAAGGAGGATTTATCTTCAAGTCCTTAAAACTGTTCGCGATCAAATGATATGCTGTTACTAGGACGATAGCATTATCGAGATTAGGTCGTTGTGTGACATATACGTTGGTTGTCCTCTAAACCAAGGAGTATGGAGACACTGATATGTCACACAAGTAAAGTGTAGGAGTACATTTTACTGAACGTGACCAATTCCGGAACGCTCTACTATCAAGAGATGTTTCGAGTGGATATGGGTATAAGTTTGGCCCTCTGACTTGAGACCGCAACCTGTGACTAGCAAGCAACTCACTGTACTTTGGTACCGGACTACCTGAATTTCTAATTCAGTGATAGAAGGTCACTCGGTATAGTCAAGTACTTGCGTAGTCAGTTGTGAGTCAAGATGGAATTGACCCCTCCTGGAAACAGGAGATAATGCCTTGTGTTCAATTTAGCAAAGCCTTGGCCAGGGTAATACTTGTGAGGAGTCACAAAATTTCTAAAGTTGAATCACATCATGGATGCACTTATTACAGAGTTGACAGAACTCTGAAGTCATCCTGGCATTTAGAAGTCAAAGGGATAAATTATACGGTAACCATAGTCCAAGGGTTCTTGAATGTTGCTTTGCAATCATTCGGCCTATCCGGACGTCGGGTACCATTGCTAGATGGTCATTTCAATTAGTACAAGAAGTTGTTCTTGTGCTACCGGCTTAGGTTCGAACCTATGGGGTCACATGCATAGAAGTTTCTAGGTTGATCAAATGGCTGATTGATGATTAAGAATCATTCAGAGGTAATTTGGTCAATTCGATTGACAAATTATCCTAAGCAAAAGTTGCATTAAAATAAATTGAATTATTGAAGGGTTAATTAGTAATTGGATTACTAATAAATTCAATTTGATTGAATTATTGGACTTTAATTAAGCCAACCTGAATTAGATTCAATTTGGGCTAAATTAAGGTTTGACCTAATTCGATCGGGTTCGACCCGAGCCGATTGGGCATAACTTAATTGATCGGACTTGACCTAATTGGATTGAGATTGACTCAAGTCAATTAAGAGTCCTTATTTGATGAAGATTAAGAGTCCAAATAATCAGAATTTATTATGGAGAAGAATTCTAAAAATTTAGGACCGTAGCTTTCTTTCATGGAGAAGAAAGACACCTCATCCTTATCACTAAAAGCAGTGGTGCCTATCCTTTTTATTTTTGACCAATTTTTGACATGAGAAAAGAGGAGGCATGGGGATATTTTTCAAAAAAATATGGCACCTCAAATCTTCCTAAAAAGATAGGAATCAAATCCCTAATTTGTAGGGACTGCATGATGCATCAAGCAGGGTGGCGTGCAGCTGAAGTTTGGGGTGCAATAACCCCCTGATTTTTAGGGAATCTTGGCATAAGATTAAAAGAGAATTTGTTCATCTCTAAGCTGTTGATTCACTAAAATTTTTTGAGAATTTTATCAGCCAAATTCGTTGGCCAAAAGAGGTGTGATGAGGCATGGGGGGTCTTTTGGCTATAAAAGGACCCCCACACTTAGGGTTTGTAGAGATGGTCTTTAGAAAGGGTTCTAAATTCTAAAAAAATTCTAAGAGCCAGCCACCTTCTCTCCTCCTTATTCTCCTTCATCTCCATCCTTCATCCTCTCGAAGAAGAATCACAAGTTGAGTGCTTCGATGGAGAAAAGTTCAGCCACTACAGCACCTTTGCACGAGCTAGCACTCCTGCAGTTGTGGATCTTCTTAGAGCTTCGCATGGACTATCTGTAGAGTCCGGATACGTGTGTGGCTATACAAGGTGATCAAGGCATCATCAAAGTTCTCAAAGTAAAAAGGTATGAGATCTGATCTCATTAAAAATTAAAATTAGAAATCAACTAGGTTGCTGAAATTCTGCATGACTACATGTTAGACATAGAATCATGCCTAATTTTTTAGGATAAATGTTTAAAGTTCTAGATCTATTTTTATTGTAGAGATATGATCTCTAGCATGCATAGAAATTAAATAGTTTAATTCATGCTTCCACTATAAATTTTTTAAAAATATATGCATGCGACCACCTGGGTAACCAACACTGGTATCAGAGCCAGGTTCAAAGTAGTTTAAACATTTATGCCTAAAACAAGTTTTCTAATCCTAGTAGTCAAGTAATTTGATTGGAATGATCACCAGACCATCCGGTCATAGGAGAAAGAAGGGTTCATAACCCTCTTTTGCCATTCAATGGGATCTCTTATGGCGTGTAGGGGTGCCACTATGTTTCAATCCTTGAAGATGAACCACAAAAAGAAGATTAAAAGTAGTTTTAATCTTTGTAATTGATGAGAATGCAAAATGTCATATTTTTCTTTCTTAATGTTTAGTCTTTTATACTTATTTTGTGCCTAAATGTACTCATTATTCTTATATTTTGATTTAGGATGCAAATGGAAGCGTTAAGTACAAAACGAAGCTAATTGGATGATTTTGGATAGTTTCGATATTGCTTCGTAATTTAAGCATAACTTTTTCATCCGAGCTCTGATTGAGATGATTCAAGATGCTATGAAAAGCCAAGAAAACGCTCTACAACTTTTATGTTTTGAGTTTTGATAGATACTGACTTTATCAAGATCAAAATTGATCTCGAAGTTGCTGCACGTCCTTAGCCTGCAATACGTGGATTTGACTCGGTCAATTTTCAGAAGTTTCCAGATTTGATGCACGAAAATCCTAGCTGGAAACACCACTTTCCCAGTTATATTAGGACTTTATTTTATTTTTCGTAATTAGTCAGATTTGAATATTTGTTAGGAGATTTTTTTGGAAGGGATAAAGGTGAAAGAAAGGGGGCTGAAAAGGGGGCTCTTTCTCTTTTCTCTTGGAGGACTCCTCTTTCTCTTTTCTCCTTGGAAGTTTGCATCCATGGCTCTGCGTGGCTAAAGCTTTTATTGGTCTAAGAAAACAGAAGCCTCGGAATCAATAAAACTGTGAGATCTGAATTTGTTTTCATTGTTCAATTCATGCTTTGATGTCGAATGTCCTTCTGTGCATATTTTCATGATTATTTTCGTTTAATGACTAGGAGGCCTACTAGTTTATTATTCGTTGCAATCTACTGCTAGGTTAGATATCAAATCCGTAATTGTTTGATTCCTCTAATCTGTGAAGCAACTAAGATCTAATAATTTGCTGCATTAGAAATTTTCAGATCTTAGGAAGAATACTCGGCTAAATCAAATGCAACCACTTGTGTTTGTGTTGTTTAGTTTCATCGATCTCTCTAATTCTTAAGGCTGCTACTAGATTAAACCTTTAGCGCTTGTCTTGGGTTGTTTAGTAGTTAGGGTTAATTAGATCGCTTGTTTTTAATTAACTACAACTAAGAAGAGATAGAAAAATATTTCTATCGGTGGACATTCAAAGTGCAAATTGATATCTTTGCATCAATGATCAGTTGTAAAATTCCGATGGTGGATGTTGACTTAGACCAAGATTTGTTCTTTTGATTGATTTCAATACTTAAATCTGAATTCTTCTTTAGTTGTTTTATTATTTTCATTATACTCAAACCCCCCCTCCGTCCTTGTTCAAGTTGCATAAAACTAGGCTAGATACTCTCCGTGGGAACGATCCTTACTCGCACTACTACATATATATTTTTAGAAGTATAGGTTTTATTTTTGGTTG